>NC_136067.1:1254386450-1254396450 GCF_964261635.1 Lissotriton helveticus
CTGTTGGATGTGAATTATTACTTTTTCAACAAAAATAAGTGTGTTTAAAGTGATTTCTGTGCCTGAAATTGGTCAAAAGTGAAGCTTCTGAGTAAGCAAAACTCTGTAAAAATTGCAATTTTGGTCACTGTGAGGGTTTAAAAAGTGGTTATTCAACATGAGGCACGATCCAAATGACATTTTGAATCATTTTTGGTAGAGTCCATAAAATCAATTTTATGATGAAAAACGATGACCCCGGACCAGTCGAACGTACCAAAAATAAATAAATAAATAAAAAATAAAATAAAACATTTAAAAAAAATTAACAAAATTAAAAAAAAAATTAACAAAAATTAAATTTAAAAAATAAAATAAAAAAAAATAAAAAAAGATGAAATTTTAACATTTAATCTTTTGACTTTAAATTACTGTTGGATGTGAAATATTACTTTTTCAACTAAAATAAGTGTGTTTAAAGTGATTTCTGTGCCTGAAATTGGTCAAAAGTGAAGCTTCTGAGTAAGCAAAACTCTGTAAAAATGACAATTTTGGTAACTGTGAGGGTTTAAAAAGTAGTTATTCAACATGAGGCCCGATCCAAATGACAGTTAGAATCATTTTTGGTAGAGTCCATAAAATCAATTTTATGATGAAAAACGATGACCCCGGACCAGTCGAACGTACAAAAATAAAAAAAATTAAAAAAATTAAAAAAAACATTAAAAAAAATTAACATTTAAAAAAAAATAATAATAATTTTAAAAAAATAAATAAAAAAAAAAGATGACATTTTAACATTTAATCTTTTGACTTTAAATTACTGTTGGATGTGAAATATTACTTTTTCAACTAACATAAGTGTGTTTAAAGTGATTTCTGTGCCTGAAATTGGTCAAAAGTGAAGCTTCTGAGTAAGCAAAACTCTGTAAAAATGACAATTTTGGTAACTGTGAGGGTTTAAAAAGTGGTTATTCAACATGAGGACCGATCCAAATGACATTTTGAATCGTTTTTGGTAGAGTCCATAAAATCAATTTTATGATGAAAAACGATGACCCCGGACCAGTCGAACGTACAAAACAAATAAATAAATAAATAAAAAATAAAAAACATTTAAAAAAATTAACAAAATAAAAAAAAAATGAAAAAAAATTACATTAAAATAAATAAATAAATAAATAAATAAATAAAAAAATAAAAAAATAAAATAAAAAAAGATGCAATTTTAACATTTAATCTTTTGACTTTAAATTACTGTTGGATGTGAATTATTACTTTTTCAACTAACATAAGTGTGTTTAAAGTGATTTCTGTGCCTGAAATTGGTCAAAAGTGAAGCTTCTGAGTAAGCAAAACTCTGTAAAAATGACAATTTTGGTAACTGTGAGGGTTTAAAAAGTGGTTATTCAACATGAGGCCCGATCCAAATGACATTTTGAATCATTTTTGGTAGAGTCCATAAAATCAATTTTATGATGAAAAACGATGACCCCGGACCAGTCGAACGTACCAAAAAATAAATAAATAAATAAAAAATAAAATAAAACATTTTAAAAAAAAATAACAAAATTTAAAAAAAATTTAACAAAAATTACATTTAAAAAATAAAATAAAAAAATATTAAAAAAGATGAAATTTTAACATTTAATCTTTTGACTTTAAATTACTGTTGGATGTGAAATATTACTTTTTCAACTAGAATAAGTGTGTTTAAAGTGATTTCTGTGCCTGAAATTGGTCAAAAGTGAAGCTTCTGAGTAAGCAAAACTCTGTAAAAATGACAATTTTGGTAACTGTGAGGGTTTAAAAAGTGGTTATTCAACATGAGGCGCGATCCAAATGACATTTTGAATCATTTTTGGTAGAGTCCATAAAATCAATTTTATGATGAAAAACGATGACCCCGGACCAGTCGAACGTACAAAAAAAATAAATAAATAAATAAATAAATAAATAAATAAATAAAACATTTAAAATAAATTGACAAAATAATTTTTTTTTTTTAAATTACATTAAAAAATAAATAAATAAATAAAAAAATAAAATAAAAAAAGATGAAATTTTAACATTTAATCTTTTGACTTTAAATTACTGTTGGATGTGAAATATTACTTTTTCAACTAAAATAAGTGTGTTTCAAGTGATTTCTGTGCCTGAAATTGGTCAAAAGTGAAGCTTCTGAGTAAGCAAAACTCTGTAAAAATTACAATTTTGGTAACTGTGAGGGTTTAAAAAGTGGTTATTCAACATGAGGCCCGATCCAAATGACATTTTGAACCATTTTTGGTAGAGTCCATAAAATCAATTTTATGATGAAAAACGATGACCCCGGACCAGTCGAACTTACCAAAAAATAAATAAATAAATAAAAAATAAAATAAAACATTTAAAAAAAATTAACAAAATTACAAAAAAATTTAACAAAAATTAAATTTAAAAAATAAAATAAAAATAAATTAAAAAAGATGAAATTTTAACATTTAATCTTTTGACTTTAAATTACTGTTGGATGTGAAATATTACTTTTTCAACTAGAATAAGTATGTTTAAAGTGATTTCTGTGCCTGAAATTGGTCAAAAGTGAAGCTTCTGAGTAAGCAAAACTCTGTAAAAATGACAATTTTGGTAACTGTGAGGTTTTAAAAAGTGGTTATTCAACATGAGGCCCGATCCAAATGACATTTTGAATCATTTTTGGTAGAGTCCATAAAATCAATTTTATGATGAAAAACGATGACCCCGGACCAGTCGAACGTACAAAAATAAATAAATAAATAAATAAATAAAATAAAACATTTTAAAAAAAATTACAAAAAAAAAATAATAATAATTAAATTTAAAAAATAAAATAAAAAAAAGATGAAATTTTAACATTTAATCTTTTGACTTTAAATTACTGTTGGATGTGAATTATTACTTTTTCAACTAAAATAAGTGTGTTTAAAGTGATTTCTGTGCCTGAAATTGGTCAAAAGTGAAGCTTCTGAGTAAGCAAAACTCTGTAAAAATTGCAATTTTGGTCACTGTGAGGGTTTAAAAAGTGGTTATTCAACATGAGGCACGATCCAAATGACATTTTGAATCATTTTTGGTAGAGTCCATAAAATCAATTTTATGATGAAAAACTATGACCCCGGACCAGTCGAACGTACCAAAAAAAAAAAAATAAAAAATAAATAAAACATTTAAAAAAAAATTAACAAAATAAAAAAAAAAATTTAACAAAAATTACATTTAAAAAATAAAATAAAAAAAAATAAAAAAAGATGAAATTTTAACATTTAATCTTTTGACTTTAAATTACTGTTGGATGTGAAATATTACTTTTTCAACTAGAATAAGTGTATTTAAAGTGATTTCTGTGCCTGAAATTGGTCAAAAGTGAAGCTTCTGAGTAAGCAAAACTCTGTAAAAATGACAATTTTGGTAACTGTGAGGTTTTAAAAAGTGGTTATTCAACATGAGGCCCGATCCAAATGACATTTTGAATCATTTTTGGTAGAGTCCATAAAATCAATTTTATGATGAAAAACGATGACCCCGGACCAGTCGAACGTACAAAAATAAATAAATAAATAAATAAATAAAATAAAACATTTTAAAAAAAATTTACAAAAAAAAAATGATAATTACATTTAAAAAATAAAATAAAAAAAGATGAAATTTTAACATTTAATCTTTTGACTTTAAATTACTGTTGGATGTGAATTATTACTTTTTCAACAAAAATAAGTGTGTTTAAAGTGATTTCTGTGCCTGAAATTGGTCAAAAGTGAAGCTTCTGAGTAAGCAAAACTCTGTAAAAATTGCAATTTTGGTCACTGTGAGGGTTTAAAAAGTGGTTATTCAACATGAGGCACGATCCAAATGACATTTTGAATCATTTTTGGTAGAGTCCATAAAATCAATTTTATGATGAAAAACGATGACCCCGGACCAGTCGAACGTACCAAAAAATAAATAAATAAATAAAAAATAAAATAAAACATTTAAAAAAAATTAACAAAATTAAAAAAAACATTTAACAAAAATTAAATTTAAAAAATAAAATAAAAAAAATAAAAAAAGATGAAATTTTAACATTTAATCTTTTGACTTTAAATTACTGTTGGATGTGAAATATTACTTTTTCAACTAAAATAAGTGTGTTTAAAGTGATTTCTGTGCCTGAAATTGGTCAAAAGTGAAGCTTCTGAGTAAGCAAAACTCTGTAAAAATGACAATTTTGGTAACTGTGAGGGTTTAAAAAGTGGTTATTCAACATGAGGCCCGATCCAAATGACATTTAGAATCATTTTTGGTAGAGTCCATAAAATCAATTTTATGATGAAAAACGATGACCCCGGACCAGTCGAACGTACAAAAATAAAAAAAAATAAAAAAATTAAAAAAAACATTAAAAAAATTAACATTTAAAAAAAAATAATAATAATTTAAAAAAATTACAAAAAAAAAAAGATGACATTTTAACATTTAATCTTTTGACTTTAAATTACTGTTGGATGTGAAATATTACTTTTTCAACTAAAATAAGTGTGTTTAAAGTGATTTCTGTGCCTGAAATTGGTCAAAAGTGAAGCTTCTGAGTAAGCAAAACTCTGCAAAAATGACAATTTTGGTAACTGTGAGGGTTTAAAAAGTTGTTATTCAACATGAGGACCGATCCAAATGACATTTTGAATCGTTTTTGGTAGAGTCCATAAAATCAATTTTATGATGAAAAACGATGACCCCGGACCAGTCGAACGTACCAAAAAATAAATAAATAAATAAAAAAAAAAAAAAACATTTAAAAAAAATTAACAAAATTAAAAAAAAAATTTAACAAAAATTCTATTTAAAAAAAAAATAAAAAAAAATAAAAAAAGATGAAATTTTAACATTTAATCTTTTGACTTTAAATTACTGTTGGATGTGAAATATTACTTTTTCAACTAAAATAAGTATGTTTAAAGTGATTTCTGTGCCTGAAATTGGTCAAAAGTGAAGCTTCTGAGTAAGCAAAATTCTGTAAAAATGACAATTTTGGTAACTGTGAGGGTTTAAAAAGTGGTTATTCAACATGAGGCCCGATCCAAATGACATTTAGAATCATTTTTGGTAGAGTCCATAAAATCAATTTTATGATGAAAAACGATGACCCCGGACCAGTCGAACGTACAAAAATAAAAAAAAATAAAAAAATTAAAAAAAACATTAAAAAAAATTAACATTTAAAAAAAATAATAATAATAATTTAAAAAAAATTACAAAAAAAAAAAGATGACATTTTAACATTTAATCTTTTGACTTTAAATTACTGTTGGATGTGAAATATTACTTTTTCAACTAAAATAAGTGTGTTTAAAGTGATTTCTGTGCCTGAAATTGGTCAAAAGTGAAGCTTCTGAGAAAGCAAAACTCTGTAAAAATGACAATTTTGGTAACTGTGAGGGTTTAAAAAGTGGTTATTCAACATGAGGTCCGATCCAAATGACATTTTGAATCATTTTTGGTAGAGTCCATAAAATCAATTTTATGATGAAAAACGATGACCCCGCACCAGTCGAACGTACAAAAATAAAAAAATAAATAAATAAATAAATTAAAAAAAAAAAAAAACATTTTTAAAAAAATTAACATTAAAAAAAAATTAAAAAAAATTAAATAAAAAAAATTTGACAAAAAATAAATAAAAATAAAATAAAAAAAGATGAAATTTTAACATTTAATCTTTTGACTTTAAAGTACTGTTGGATGTGAATTATTACTTTTTCAACTAAAATAAGTGTGTTTAAAGTGATTTCTGTGCCTGAAATTGGTCAAAGAGAAGCTTCTGAGTAAGCAAAACTCTGTAAAAATGACAATTTTGGTAACTGTGAGGGTTTAAAAAGTGGTTATTCAACATGAGGCGCGATCCAAATGACATTTTGAATCATTTTTGGTAGAGTCCATAAAATCAATTTTATGATGAAAAACGATGACCCCGGACCAGTCGAACGTACAAAGAAAAAAAACATAAATAAATAAATAAAATAAAACATTTTAAAAAAATGTAACAAAAAAAAAAAGTACATTAAATTTAAAAAATTAAATTAAAAAATTAAAAAAAAGATGAAATTTTAACATTTAATCTTTTGACTTTAAATTACTGTTGGATGTGAATTATTACTTTTTCAACTAAAATAAGTGTGTTTAAAGTGATTTCAGCTTCTGAGTAAGCAAAACTCTGTAAAAATGACAATTTTGGTAACTGTGAGGGTTTAAAAAGTGGTTATTCAACATGAGGCCCGATCCAAATGACATTTAGAATCATTTTTGGTAGAGTCCATAAAATCAATTTTATGATGAAAAACGATGACCCCGGACCAGTCGAACGTACAAAAATAAAAAAAAATTAAAAATTAAAAAAAACATTTAAAAAAAGTTAACATTTAAAAAAAAATAATAATAATAATTTTAAAAAAATTACAAAAAAAAAAAAGATGACATTTTAACATTTAATCTTTTGACTTTAAATTACTGTTGGATGTGAAATATTACTTTTTCAACTAAAATAAGTGTGTTTAAAGTGATTTCTGTGCCTGAAATTGGTCAAAAGTGAAGCTTCTGAGTAAGCAAAACTCTGTAAAAATGACAATTTTGGTAACTGTGAGGGTTTAAAAAGTGGTTATTCAACATGAGGACCGATCCAAATGACATTTTGAATCATTTTTGGTAGAGTCCATAAAATCAATTTTATGATGAAAAACGATGACCCCGGACCAGTCGAACGTACAAAATAAATAAATAAATAAATAAATAAATAAAAAATAAAAAACATTTTTAAAAAATTAACAAAATTTAAAAAAATGAAAAAAAATTACATTAAAATAAATAAATAAATAAATAAATAAAAAAATAAAATAAAAAAAGATGCAATTTTAACATTTAATCTTTTGACTTTAAATTACTGTTGGATGTGAAATATTACTTTTTCAACTAAAATAAGTGTGTTTAAAGTGATTTCTGTGCCTGAAATTGGTCAAAAGTGAAGCTTCTGAGTAAGCAAAACTCTGTAAAAATGACAATTTTGGTAACTGTGAGGGTTTAAAAAGTGGTTATTCAACATGAGGCCCGATCCAAAAGACATTTTGAATCATTTTTGGTAGAGTCCATAAAATCAATTTTATGATGAAAAACGATGACCCAGGACCAGTCGAACGTACCAAAAAAGTAAATAAATAAATAAAAAATAAAATAAAACATTTTAAAAAAAATTAACAAAATTAAAAAAAATTTAACAAAAATTAAATTTAACAAATAAAATAAAAAAAAATTAAAAAAGATGAAATTTTAACATTTAATCTTTTGACTTTAAATTACTGTTGGGTGTGAAATATTACTTTTTCAACTAGAATAAGTGTATTTAAAGTGATTTCTGTGCCTGAAATTGGTCAAAAGTGAAGCTTCTGAGTAAGCAAAACTCTGTAAAAATGACAATTTTGGTAACTGTGAGGTTTTAAAAAGTGGTTATTCAACATGAGGCCCGATCCAAATGACATTTTGAATCATTTTTGGTAGAGTCCATAAAATCAATTTTATGATGAAAAACGATGACCCCGGACCAGTCGAACGTACAAAAATAAATAAATAAATAAATAAATAAAATAAAACATTTTAAAAAAATTTAACAAAAAAAAAATAATAATTACATTTAAAAAATAAAATAAAAAAAGATGAAATTTTAACATTTAATCTTTTGACTTTAAATTACTGTTGGATGTGAATTATTACTTTTTCAACAAAAATAAGTGTGTTTAAAGTGATTTCTGTGCCTGAAATTGGTCAAAAGTGAAGCTTCTGAGTAAGCAAAACTCTGTAAAAATTGCAATTTTGGTCACTGTGAGGGTTTAAAAAGTGGTTATTCAACATGAGGCACGATCCAAATGACATTTTGAATCATTTTTGGTAGAGTCCATAAAATCAATTTTATGATGAAAAACGATGACCCCGGACCAGTCGAACGTACCAAAAAATAAATAAATAAATAAAAAATAAAATAAAACATTTAAAAAAAATTAACAAAATTAAAAAAAAAATTAACAAAAATTAAATTAAAAAAATAAAATAAAAATAAATAAAAAAAAAAGATGACATTTTAACATTTAATCTTTTGACTTTAAATTACTGTTGGATGTGAAATATTACTTTTTCAACTAACATAAGTGTGTTTAAAGTGATTTCTGTGCCTGAAATTGGTCAAAAGTGAAGCTTCTGAGTAAGCAAAACTCTGTAAAAATGACAATTTTGGTAACTGTGAGGGTTTAAAAAGTGGTTATTCAACATGAGGACCGATCCAAATGACATTTTGAATCGTTTTTGGTAGAGTCCATAAAATCAATTTTATGATGAAAAACGATGACCCCGGACCAGTCGAACGTACAAAACAAATAAATAAATAAATAAAAAATAAAAAACATTTAAAAAAATTAACAAAATAAAAAAAAAATGAAAAAAAATTACATTAAAATAAATAAATAAATAAATAAATAAATAAAAAAATAAAATAAAAAAAGATGCAATTTTAACATTTAATCTTTTGACTTTAAATTACTGTTGGATGTGAATTATTACTTTTTCAACTAACATAAGTGTGTTTAAAGTGATTTCTGTGCCTGAAATTGGTCAAAAGTGAAGCTTCTGAGTAAGCAAAACTCTGTAAAAATGACAATTTTGGTAACTGTGAGGGTTTAAAAAGTGGTTATTCAACATGAGGCCCGATCCAAATGACATTTTGAATCATTTTTGGTAGAGTCCATAAAATCAATTTTATGATGAAAAACGATGACCCCGGACCAGTCGAACGTACCAAAAAATAAATAAATAAATAAAAAATAAAATAAAACAATTTTAAAAAAAATAACAAAATTTAAAAAAAATTTAACAAAAATTACATTTAAAAAATAAAATAAAAAAATATTAAAAAAGATGAAATTTTAACATTTAATCTTTTGACTTTAAATTACTGTTGGATGTGAAATATTACTTTTTCAACTAGAATAAGTGTGTTTAAAGTGATTTCTGTGCCTGAAATTGGTCAAAAGTGAAGCTTCTGAGTAAGCAAAACTCTGTAAAAATGACAATTTTGGTAACTGTGAGGGTTTAAAAAGTGGTTATTCAACATGAGGCGCGATCCAAATGACATTTTGAATCATTTTTGGTAGAGTCCATAAAATCAATTTTATGATGAAAAACGATGACCCCGGACCAGTCGAACGTACAAAAAAAATAAATAAATAAATAAATAAATAAATAAATAAAACATTTAAAATAAATTGACAAAATAATTTTTTTTTTTTAAATTACATTAAAAAATAAATAAATAAATAAAAAAATAAAATAAAAAAAGATGAAATTTTAACATTTAATCTTTTGACTTTAAATTACTGTTGGATGTGAAATATTACTTTTTCAACTAAAATAAGTGTGTTTCAAGTGATTTCTGTGCCTGAAATTGGTCAAAAGTGAAGCTTCTGAGTAAGCAAAACTCTGTAAAAATTACAATTTTGGTAACTGTGAGGGTTTAAAAAGTGGTTATTCAACATGAGGCCCGATCCAAATGACATTTTGAACCATTTTTGGTAGAGTCCATAAAATCAATTTTATGATGAAAAACGATGACCCCGGACCAGTCGAACTTACCAAAAAATAAATAAATAAATAAAAAATAAAATAAAACATTTAAAAAAAAATTTACAAAATTACAAAAAAATTTAACAAAAATTAAATTTAAAAAATAAAATAAAAATAAATTAAAAAAGATGAAATTTTAACATTTAATCTTTTGACTTTAAATTACTGTTGGATGTGAAATATTACTTTTTCAACTAGAATAAGTATGTTTAAAGTGATTTCTGTGCCTGAAATTGGTCAAAAGTGAAGCTTCTGAGTAAGCAAAACTCTGTAAAAATGACAATTTTGGTAACTGTGAGGTTTTAAAAAGTGGTTATTCAACATGAGGCCCGATCCAAATGACATTTTGAATCATTTTTGGTAG
>NC_136067.1:1254411450-1254416450 GCF_964261635.1 Lissotriton helveticus
CCTGAAATTGGTCAAAAGTGAAGCTTCTGAGTAAGCAAAACTCTGTAAAAATGACAATTTTGGTAACTGTGAGGGTTTAAAAAGTGGTTATTCAACATGAGGCCCGATCCAAATGACATTTTGAATCATTTTTGGTAGAGTCCATAAAATCAATTTTATGATGAAAAACGATGACCCCGGACCAGTCGAACGTACAAAAATAAAAAAAAAATTAAAAAATAAATAAATAAATAAATAAAACATTTAAAATAAATTGACAAAATATTTTTTTTTTTTTAAATTACATTAAAAAATAAATAAATAAATAAATAAATAAAAAAATAAAATAAAAAAAGATGAAATTTTAACATTTAATCTTTTGACTTTAAATTACTGTTGGATGTGAAATATTACTTTTTCAACTAAAATAAGTGTGTTTCAAGTGATTTCTGTGCCTGAAATTGGTCAAAAGTGAAGCTTCTGAGTAAGCAAAACTCTGTAAAAATTACAATTTTGGTAACTGTGAGGGTTTAAAAAGTGGTTATTCAACATGAGGCCCGATCCAAATGACATTTTGAATCATTTTTGGTAGAGTCCATAAAATCAATTTTATGATGAAAAACGATGACCCCGGACCAGTCGAACGTACAAAAATAAATAAATAAATAAATAAATAAAATAAAACATTTTTAAAAAATTTAACAAAAAAAATAATAATAATTAAATTTAAAAAATAAAAAAAAAAAGATGAAATTTTAACATTTAATCTTTTGACTTTAAATTACTGTTGGATGTGAATTATTACTTTTTCAACTAAAATAAGTGTGTTTAAAGTGATTTCTGTGCCTGAAATTGGTCAAAAGTGAAGCTTCTGAGTAAGCAAAACTCTGTAAAAATTGCAATTTTGGTCACTGTGAGGGTTTAAAAAGTGGTTATTCAACATGAGGCACGATCCAAATGACATTTTGAATCATTTTTGGTAGAGTCCATAAAATCAATTTTATGATGAAAAACTATGACCCCGGACCAGTCGAACGTACCAAAAAATAAATAAATAAATAAAAAATAAAATAAAACATTTAAAAAAAAATTAACAAAATTAAAAAAAATATTTAACAAAAATTAAATTTAAAAAATAAAATTACAAAAAATTAAAAAAGATGAAATTTTAACATTTAATCTTTTGACTTTAAATTACTGTTGGATGTGAAATATTACTTTTTCAACTAGAATAAGTGTGTTAAAGTGATTTCTGTGCCTGAAATTGGTCAAAAGTGAAGCTTCTGAGTAAGCAAAACTCTGTAAAAATGACAATTTTGGTAACTGAGGTTTTAAAAAGTGGTTATTCAACATGAGGCCCGATCCAAATGACATTTTGAATCATTTTTGGTAGAGTCCATAAAATCAATTTTATGATGAAAAACGATGACCCCGGACCAGTCGAACGTACAAAAATAAATAAATAAATAAATAAATAAAATAAAACATTTTAAAAAAATTTAACAAAGAAAAAAAATAAATTAAATTTAAAAAATAAAATAAAAAAAAGATGAAATTTTAACATTTAATCTTTTGACTTTAAATTACTGTTGGATGTGAATTATTACTTTTTCAACTAAAATAAGTGTGTTTAAAGTGATTTATGTGCCTGAAATTGGTCAAAAGTGAAGCTTCTGAGTAAGCAAAACTGTAAAAATGACAATTTTGGTAACTGTGAGGGTTTAAAAAGTGGTTATTAAACATGAGGCCCGATCCAAATGACATTTTGAATCATTTTTGGTAGAGTCTAAAATCAATTTTATGATGAAAAACGATGACCCCGGACCAGTGGAACGTACAAAAAATAAAAAATAAATAAAAAATAAATAAAAAAAAATTTAAAAAATGTAACAAAATTAAAAAAATATAAATAATAATAATTTTAAAAAAATTACAAAAAAAAAAGATGACATTTTAACATTTAATCTTTTGACTTTAAATTACTGTTGGATGTGAAATATTACTTTTTCAACTAAAATAAGTGTGTTTAAAGTGATTTCTGTGCCTGAAATTGGTCAAAAGTGAAGCTTCTGAGTAAGCAAAACTGGAAAAATGACAATTTTGGTAACTGTGAGGGTTTAAAAAGTGGTTATTCAACATGAGGCCCGATCCAAATGACATTTTGAATCATTTTTGGTAGAGTCCATAAAATCAATTTTATGATGAAAAACGATGACCCCGGACCAGTCGAACGTACAAAAATAAATAAATAAATAAATAAATAAAATAAAACATTTTAAAAAAATTTAACAAAAAAAATAATAATAATTAAATTTAAAAAATAAAAAAAAAAAGATGAAATTTTAACATTTAATCTTTTGACTTTAAATTACTGTTGGATGTGAATTATTACTTTTTCAACTAAAATAAGTGTGTTTAAAGTGATTTCTGTGCCTGAAATTGGTCAAAAGTGAAGCTTCTGAGTAAGCAAAACTCTGTAAAAATTGCAATTTTGGTCACTGTGAGGGTTTAAAAAGTGGTTATTCAACATGAGGCACGATCCAAATGACATTTTGAATCATTTTTGGTAGAGTCCATAAAATCAATTTTATGATGAAAAACGATGACCCCGGACCAGTCGAACGTACCAAAAAATAAATAAATAAATAAAAAATAAAATAAAACATTTAAAAAAAAATTAACAAAATTAAAAAAAAATTTAACAAAAATTAAATTTAAAAAATAAAATAAAAAAAAATTAAAAAAGATGAAATTTTAACATTTAATCTTTTGACTTTAAATTACTGTTGGATGTGAAATATTACTTTTTCAACTAGAATAAGTGTGTTTAAAGTGATTTCTGTGCCTGAAATTGGTCAAAAGTGAAGCTTCTGAGTAAGCAAAACTCTGCAAAAATGACAATTTTGGTAACTGTGAGGGTTTAAAAAGTTGTTATTCAACATGAGGACCGATCCAAATGACATTTTGAATCGTTTTTGGTAGAGTCCATAAAATCAATTTTATGATGAAAAACGATGACCCCGGACCAGTCGAACGTACAAAATAAATAAATAAATAAATAAAAAATAAAAAACATTTTAAAAAAATTAACAATATAAAAAAAATGAAAAAAAATTACATTAAAATAAATAAATAAATAAAAAAATAAAATAAAAAAAGATGCAATTTTAACATTTAATCTTTTGACTTTAAATTACTGTTGGATGTGAATTATTACTTTTTCAACTAAAATAAGTGTGTTTAAAGTGATATCTGTGCCTGAAATTGGTCAAAAGTGAAGCTTCTGAGTAAGCAAAACTCTGTAAAAATGACAATTTTGGTAACTGTGAGGGTTTAAAAAGTGGTTATTCAACATGAGGCCCGATCCAAATGACATTTTGAATCATTTTTGGTAGAGTCCATAAAATCAATTTTATGATGAAAAACGATGACCCCGGACCAGTCGAACGTACAAAAATAAAATAAAAATTAAAAAATAAATAAATAAATAAATAAAACATTTAAAATAAATTGACAAAATATATATATTTTTTTTAAATTACATTAAAAAATAAATAAATAAATAAATAAATAAAAAAATAAAATAAAAAAAGATGAAATTTTAACATTTAATCTTTTGACTTTAAATTACTGTTGGATGTGAAATATTACTTTTTCAACTAAAATAAGTGTGTTTCAAGTGATTTCTGTGCCTGAAATTGGTCAAAAGTGAAGCTTCTGAGTAAGCAAAACTCTGTAAAAATTACAATTTTGGTAACTGTGAGGGTTTAAAAAGTGGTTATTCAACATGAGGCCCGATCCAAATGACATTTTGAACCATTTTTGGTAGAGTCCATAAAATCAATTTTATGATGAAAAACGATGACCCCGGACCAGTCGAATGTACCAAAAAATAAATAAATAAATAAAAAATAAAATAAAACATTTAAAAAAAATTAACAAAATTAAAAAAAAATTTAACAAAAATTAAATTTACAAAATAAAATAAAAAAAATTAAAAAATATGAAATTTTAACATTTAATCTTTTGACTTTAAATTACTGTTGGATGTGAAATATTACTTTTTCAACTAGAATAAGTGTGTTTAAAGTGATTTCTGTGCCTGAAATTGGTCAAAAGTGAAGCTTCTGAGTAAGCAAAACTCTGTAAAAATGACAATTTTGGTAACTGTGAGGTTTTAAAAAGTGGTTATTCAACATGAGGCCCGATCCAAATGACATTTTGAATCATTTTTGGTAGAGTCCATAAAATCAATTTTATGATGAAAAACGATGACCCCGGACCAGTCGAACGTACAAAAATAAATAAATAAATAAATAAATAAAATAAAACATTTTAAAAAAATTTAACAAAAAAAAATAATAATAATTAAATTTAAAAAATAAAAAAAAAAAAGATGAAATTTTAACATTTAATCTTTTGACTTTAAATTACTGTTGGATGTGAATTATTACTTTTTCAACTAAAATAAGTGTGTTTAAAGTGATTTCTGTGCCTGAAATTGGTCAAAAGTGAAGCTTCTGAGTAAGCAAAACTCTGTAAAAATTGCAATTTTGGTCACTGTGAGGGTTTAAAAAGTGGTTATTCAACATGAGGCACGATCCAAATGACATTTTGAATCATTTTTGGTAGAGTCCATAAAATCAATTTTATGATGAAAAACTATGACCCCGGACCAGTCGAACGTACCAAAAAATAAATAAATAAATAAAAAATAAAATAAAACATTTAAAAAAAAATTAACAAAATTAAAAAAAATATTTAACAAAAATTAAATTTAAAAAATAAAATTACAAAAAATTAAAAAAGATGAAATTTTAACATTTAATCTTTTGACTTTAAATTACTGTTGGATGTGAAATATTACTTTTTCAACTAGAATAAGTGTGTTAAAGTGATTTCTGTGCCTGAAATTGGTCAAAAGTGAAGCTTCTGAGTAAGCAAAACTCTGTAAAAATGACAATTTTGGTAACTGAGGTTTTAAAAAGTGGTTATTCAACATGAGGCCCGATCCAAATGAC
>NC_136067.1:1254428950-1254431450 GCF_964261635.1 Lissotriton helveticus
TGTTGGATGTGAATTATTACTTTTTCAACTAAAATAAGTGTTTAAAGTGATTTATGTGCCTGAAATTGGTCAAAAGTGAAGCTTCTGAGTAAGCAAAACTGTAAAAATGACAATTTTGGTAACTGTGAGGGTTTAAAAAGTGGTTATTAAACATGAGGCCCGATCCAAATGACATTTTGAATCATTTTTGGTAGAGTCTAAAATCAATTTTATGATGAAAAACGATGACCCCGGACCAGTCGAACGTACCAAAAAAATAAATAAATAAATAAAAAATAAAATAAAACATTTAAAAAAAAATTAACACAATTTTAAAAAAATTTAAAAAATAAAATTTAAAATATAAAATAAAAAAAAACTTAAAAAAGATGAAATTTTAACATTTAATCTTTTGACTTTAAATTACTGTTGGATGTGAAATATTACTTTTTCAACTAGAATAAGTGTGTTTAAAGTGATTTCTGTGCCTGAAATTGGTCAAAAGTGAAGCTTCTGAGTAAGCAAAACTCTGTAAAAAGGACAATTTTGGTAACTGTGAGGGTTTAAAAAGTGGTTATTCAACATGAGGCCCGATCCAAATGACATTTTGAATCATTTTTGGTAGATTCCATAAAATCAATTTTATGATGAAAAACGATGACCCCGGACCAGTCGAACGTACAAAAATACATAAATAAATAAATAAATAAAATAAAACATTTTAAAAAAATTTAACAAAGAAAAAAAATAAATTAAATTTAAAAAATAAAATAAAAAAAGATGAAATTTTAACATTTAATCTTTTGACTTTAAATTACTGTTGGATGTGAATTATTACTTTTTCAACTAAAATAAGTGTGTTTAAAGTGATTTCTGTGCCTGAAATTGGTCAAAAGTGAAGCTTCTGAGTAAGCAAAACTCTGTAAAAATTACAATTTTGGTAACTGTGAGGGTTTAAAAAGTGGTTATTCAACATGAGGCCCGATCCAAATGACATTTTGAACCATTTTTGGTAGAGTCCATAAAATCAATTTTATGATGAAAAACGATGACCCCGGACCAGTCGAATGTACCAAAAAATAAATAAATAAATAAAAAATAAAATAAAACATTTAAAAAAAAATTAACAAAATTAAAAAAAAAATTAACAAAAATTAAATTTAAAAAATAAAATCAAAAAAAATTAAAATAGATGAAATGTTAACATTTAATCTTTTGACTTTAAATTACTGTTGGATGTGAAATATTACTTTTTCAACTAGAATAAGTGTGTTTAAAGTGATTTCTGTGCCTGAAATTGGTCAAAAGTGAAGCTTCTGAGTAAGCAAAACTCTGTAAAAATGACAATTTTGGTAACTGTGAGGTTTTAAAAAGTGGTTATTCAACATGAGGCCCGATCCAAATGACATTTTGAATCATTTTTGGTAGAGTCCATAAAATCAATTTTATGATGAAAAACGATGACCCCGGACCAGTCGAACGTACAAAAATAAATAAATAAATAAATAAATAAAATAAAACATTTTAAAAAAATTTAACAAAAAAAATAATAATAATTAAATTTAAAAAATAAAATAAAAAAAAGATGAAATTTTAACATTTAATCTTTTGACTTTAAATTACTGTTGGATGTGAATTATTACCTTTTCAACTAAAATAAGTGTGTTTAAAGTGATTTCTGTGCCTGAAATTGGTCAAAAGTGAAGCTTCTGAGTAAGCAAAACTCTGTAAAAATTGCAATTTTGGTCACTGTGAGGGTTTAAAAAGTGGTTATTCAACATGAGGCACGATCCAAATGACATTTTGAATCATTTTTGGTAGAGTCCATAAAATCAATTTTATGATGAAAAACTATGACCCCGGACCAGTCGAACGTACCAAAAAATAAATAAATAAATAAAAAATAAAATAAAACATTTAAAAAAAATTTAACAAAATTAAAAAAAAAATTTAACAAAAATTAAATTTAAAAAATAAAATTACAAAAAATTAAAAAAGATGAAATTTTAACATTTAATCTTTTGACTTTAAATTACTGTTGGATGTGAAATATTACTTTTTCAACTAGAATAAGTGTGTTAAAGTGATTTCTGTACCTGAAATTGGTCAAAAGTGAAGCTTCTGAGTAAGCAAAACTCTGTAAAAATGACAATTTTGGTAACTGAGGTTTTAAAAAGTGGTTATTCAACATGAGGCCCGATCCAAATGACATTTTGAATCATTTTTGGTAGAGTCCATAAAATCAATTTTATGATGAAAAACGATGACCCCGGACCAGTCGAACGTACAAAAATAAATAAATAAATAAATAAATAAAATAAAACATTTAAAAATAATTTAACAAAGAAAAAAAATAAATTAAATTAAAAAAATAAAATAAAAAAAAGATGAAATTTTAACATTTAATCTTTTGACTTTAAATTACTGTTGGATGTGAATTATTACTTTTTCAACTAAAATAAGTGTGTTTAAAGTGATTTATGTGCCTGAAATTGGTCAAAAGTGAAGCTTCTGAGTAAGC
>NC_136067.1:1254446450-1254456450 GCF_964261635.1 Lissotriton helveticus
AATTAACAAAAAAATAAAAATAAAATTTAAATTAAATAAATAAATAAATAAATAAAAAAATAAAATAAAAAACAGATGAAATTTTAACATTTAATCTTTTGACTTTAAATTACTGTTGGATGTGAATTATTACTTTTTCAACTAAAATAAGTGTGTTTAAAGTGATTTCTGTGCCTGAAATTGGTCAAAAGTGAAGCTTCTGAGTAAGCAAAACTGTAAAAATGACAATTTTGGTAACTGTGAGGGTTTAAAAAGTGGTTATTAAACATGAGGCCCGATCCAAATGACATTTTGAATCATTTTTGGTAGAGTCCATAAAATCAATTTTATGATGAAAAACGATGACCCTGGACCAGTCGAACGTACAAAAATATAAAAAAATAAATAAAAATAAAAAAATAAAACATTTTTTAAAAAATTAACAAAAAAATAAAAATAAAATTTAAATTAAATAAATAAATAAATAAATAAAAAAATAAAATAAAAAACAGATGAAATTTTAACATTTAATCTTTTGACTTTAAATTACTGTTGGATGTGAATTATTACTTTTTCAACTAAAATAAGTGTGTTTAAAGTCATTTATGTGCCTGAAATTGGTCAAAAGTGAAGCTTCTGAGTAAGCAAAACTGTAAAAATGACAATTTTGGTAACTGTGAGGGTTTAAAAAGTGGTTATTAAACATGAGGCCCGATCCAAATGACATTTTGAATCATTTTTGGTAGAGTCCATAAAATCAATTTTATGATGAAAAACGATGACCCCGGACCAGTCGAACGTACAAAAATAAATAAATAAATAAATAAATAAAATAAAACATTTTAAAAAAATTTAACTAAAAAATAAAAAAATAAATAAAATTAAATTTAAAAAAATAAATAAAAAATAAATAAAAAAAGATGAAATTTTAACATTTAATCTTTTGACTTTAAATTACTGTTGGATGTGAATGATTACTTTTTCAACTAAAATAAGTGTGTTTAAAGTGATTTATGTGCCTGAAATAGGTCAAAAGTGAAGCTTCTGAGTAAGCAAAACTGTAAAAATGACAATTTTGGTAACTGTGATGGTTTAAAAAGTGGTTATTAAACATGAGGCCCGATCCAAATGACATTTTGAATTATTTTTGGTAGAGTCCATAAAATCAATTTTATGATGAAAAACGATGACCCCGGACCAGTCGAACGTACAAAGAAAAAAAACATAAATAAATAAATAAAATAAAACATTTTACAAAAATTTAACAAAAAAAAAAATACATTAAATTTAAAAAATAAAATTAAAAAATTAAAAAAAAGATGAAATTTTAACATTTAATCTTTTGACTTTAAATTACTGTTGGATGTGAATTATTACTTTTTCAACTTAAATAAGTGTGTTTAAAGTGATTTATGTGCCTGAAATTGGTCAAAAGTGAAGCTTCTGAGTAAGCAAAACTGTAAAAATGACAATTTTGGTAACTGTGAGGGTTTAAAAAGTGGTTATTAAACATGAGGCCCGATCCAAATGACATTTTGAATTATTTTTGGTAGAGTCCATAAAATCAATTTTATGATGAAAAACGATGACCCCGGACCAGTCGAACGTACAAAAATAAAAAATAAATAATAAAAAAATAAAAATAAAAAAATAAAACATTTTTAAAAAAATTAACAAAATTTAAAAAAAAATTAAATAAAATTTTTTTTGAAAAAAAATAAATAAAAATAAAATAAAAAAAGATGAAATTTTAACATTTAATCTTTTGACTTTAAATTACTGTTGGATGTGAATTATTACTTTTTCAATTAAAATAAGTGTGTTTTAAGTGATTTATGTGCCTGAAATTGGTCAAAAGTGAAGCTTCTGAGTAAGCAAAACTGTAAAAATGACAATTTTGGTAACTGTGAGGGTTTAAAAAGTGGTTATTAATCACGAGGCCCGATCCAAATGACATTTTGAATCATTTTTGGTAGAGTCCATAAAATCAATTTTATGATGAAAAACGATGACCCCGGACCAGTCGAACATACAATAATAAAAAAAAATTTAAAAAAAATTATATACATTTAAAAAAATTTAACAAAATAAAAAAAATAATATAAATTAATTTAAATTAAATTTTTTTATAAATAAATAAATAAATAAATAAAAAAATAAAATAAAAAAAGATGAAATTTTAACATTTAATCTTTTGACTTTAAATTACTGTTGGATGTGAATTATTACTTTTTCAACTAAAATAAGTGTGTTTAAAGTGATTTCTGTGCCTGAAATTGGTCAAAAGTGAAGCTTCTGAGTAAGCAAAACTCTGTAAAAATGACAATTTTGGTAACTGTGAGGGTTTAAAAAGTGGTTATTCAACATGAGGCCCGATCCAAATGACATTTTGAATCATTTTTGGTAGAGTCCATAAAATCAATTTTATGATGAAAAACGATGACCCCGGACCAGTCGAACGTACAAAAAATAAAAAATAAATAAAAAAAATTAAAACAATGTAACAAAATTAAAAAAATATAAATAATAATAATTTTAAAAAAATTACAAAAAATAAAAAAATATGACATTTTAACATTTAATCTTTTGACTTTAAATTACTGTTGGATGTGAATTATTACTTTTTCAACTAAAATAAGTGTGTTTAAAGTGATTTCTGTGCCTGAAATTGGTCAAAAGTGAAGCTTCTGAGTAAGCAAAACTCTGTAAAAATGACAATTTTGGTAACTGTGAGGTTTTAAAAAGTGGTTATTCAACATGAGGCCCGATCCAAATGACATTTTGAATCATTTTTGGTAGAGTCCATAAAATCAATTTTATGATGAAAAACGATGACCCCGGACCAGTCGAACGTACAAAAATAAATAAATAAATAAATAAATAAAATAAAACATTTTACAAAAATTTAACAAAAAAATAATACATTAAATTTAAAAAATAAAATTAAAAAATTAAAAAAAAGATGAAATTTTAACATTTAATCTTTTGACTTTAAATTACTGTTGGATGTGAATTATTACTTTTTCAACTTAAATAAGTGTGTTTAAAGTGATTTATGTGCCTGAAATTGGTCAAAAGTGAAGCTTCTGAGTAAGCAAAACTGGAAAAATGACAATTTTGGTAACTGTGAGGGTTTAAAAAGTGGTTATTAAACATGAGGCCCGATCCAAATGACAATTTGAATCATTTTTGGTAGAGTCCATAAAATCAATTTTATGATGAAAAACGATGACCCCGGACCAGTCGAACGTACAAAAATAAAAATAAAAAAATTTAAAAAAAAATAAAAATAAAAAAATAAAACATTTAAAAAAAAATTAACAAAAAAATAAAAAAATTACATTAAAAAAATAAATAAATAAATAAAAAAATAAAATAAAAAACAGATGAAATTTTAACATTTAATCTTTTGACTTTAAATTACTGTTGGATGTGAAATATTACTTTTTCAACTAAAATAAGTGTGTTTAAAGTGATTTTTTGTGCCTGAAATTGGTCAAAAGTGAAGCTTCTGAGTAAGCAAAACTCTGTAAAAATGACAATTTTGGTAACTGTGAGGGTTTAAAAAGTGGTTATTCAACATGAGGCCCGATCCAAATGACATTTTGAATCATTTTTGGTAGAGTCTAAAATCAATTTTATGATGAAAAACGATGACCCCGGACCAGTCGAACGTACAAAAAATAAAAAATAAATAAAAAAAATTAAAACAATGTAACAAAATTAAAAAAATATAAATAATAATAATTTTAAAAAAATTACAAAAAATAAAAAAAAGATGACATTTTAACATTTAATCTTTTGACTTTAAATTACTGTTGGATGTGAATTATTACTTTTTCAACTAAAATAAGTGTGTTTAAAGTGATTTCTGTGCCTGAAATTGGTCAAAAGTGAAGCTTTTGAGTAAGCAAAACTCTGTAAAAATGACAATTTTGGTAACTGTGAGGTTTTAAAAAGTGGTTATTCAACATGAGGCCCGATCCAAATGACATTTTGAATCATTTTTGGTAGAGTCCATAAAATCAATTTTATGATGAAAAACGATGACCCCGGACCAGTCGAACGTACAAAAATAAATAAATAAATAAATAAATAAAATAAAACATTTAAAAAAAAATTAACAAAAAAAAAAAAATTACATTTAAAAAATAAAATAAAAAAAAGATGAAATTTTAACATTTAATCTTTTGACTTTAAATTACTGTTGGATGTGAATTATTACTTTTTCAACTAAAATAAGTGTGTTTAAAGTGATTTATGTGCCTGAAATTGGTCAAAAGTGAAGCTTCTGAGTAAGCAAAACTGTAAAAATGACAATTTTGGTAACTGTGAGGGTTTAAAAAGTGGTTATTCAACATGAGGCCCGATCCAAATGACATTTTGAATCATTTTTGGTAGAGTCTAAAATCAATTTTATGATGAAAAACGATGACCCCGGACCAGTCGAACGTACAAAAAATAAAAAATAAATAAAAAAAATTAAAACAATGTAACAAAATTAAAAAAATATAAATAATAATAATTTTAAAAAAATTACAAAAAATAAAAAAAAGATGACATTTTAACATTTAATCTTTTGACTTTAAATTACTGTTGGATGTGAATTATTACTTTTTCAACTAAAATAAGTGTGTTTAAAGTGATTTCTGTGCCTGAAATTGGTCAAAAGTGAAGCTTCTGAGTAAGCAAAACGCTGTAAAAATGACAATTTTGGTAACTGTGAGGTTTTAAAAAGTGGTTATTCAACATGAGGCCCGATCCAAATGACATTTTGAATCATTTTTGGTAGAGTCCATAAAATCAATTTTATGATGAAAAACGATGACCCCGGACCAGTCGAACGTACAAAAATAAATAAATAAATAAATAAATAAATAAATAAATAAAATAAAACATTTAAAAAAAATTTAACAAAAAAAAAAAAATTACATTTAAAAAATAAAATAAAAAAAAGATGAAATTTTAACATTTAATCTTTTGACTTTAAATTACTGTTGGATGTGAATTATTACTTTTTCAACTAAAATAAGTGTGTTTAAAGTGATTTATGTGCCTGAAATTGGTCAAAAGTGAAGCTTCTGAGTAAAAAACTGTAAAAATGACAATTTTGGTAACTGTGAGGGTTTAAAAAGTGGTTATTAAACATGAGGCCCGATCCAAATGACATTTTGAATCATTTTTGGGAGGGTCTAAAATCAATTTTATGATGAAAAACGATGACCCCGGACCAGTCGAACGTACAAAAAATAAAATAAAAATAAAAAAAATTAAAAAAATGTAACAAAATAAAAAAAAATAATAATAATAATTTTAAAAAAATTACAAAAAATAAAAAAAAGATGACATTTTAAAATTTAATCTTTTGACTTTAAATTACTGTTGGATGTGAATTATTACTTTTTCAACTAAAATAAGTGTGTTTAAAGTGATTTCTGTGCCTGAAATTGGTCAAAAGTGAAGCTTCTGAGTAAGCAAAACTGTAAAAATGACAATTTTGGTAACTGTGAGGGTTTAAAAAGTGGTTATTAAACATGAGGCCCGATCCAAATGACATTTTGAATCATTTTTGGTAGAGTCCATAAAATCAATTTTATGATAAAAAACGATGACCCCGGACCAGTCGAACATACAATAATAAAAAATAAATAAAAAAAAACATTTAAAATTTTTTAACAAAATTAAAAAAAAATAACAAAATTAAATTAAAAAAAATTTAAAAAAATAAATAAATAAAAAAACAAACAAAAAAAAAAGATAACATTTTAACATTTAATCTTTTGACTTTAAATTACTGTTGGATGTGAATTATTACTTTTTCAACTAAAATAAGTGTGTTTAAAGTGATTTCTGTGCCTGAAATTGGTCAAAAGTGAAGCTTCTGAGTAAGCAAAACTGTAAAAATGACAATTTTGGTAACTGTGAGGGTTTAAAAAGTGGTTATTAATCACGAGGCCCGATCCAAATGACATTTTGAATCATTTTTGGTAGAGTCCATAAAATCAATTTTATGATGAAAAACGATGACCCCGGACCAGTCGAACATACAATAATAAAAAAAAATTTAAAAAAAATTATATACATTTAAAAAAATGTAACAAAATTAAAAAAATAATATAAATTAATTTAAATTAAAAAAAATTATAAATAAATAAATAAATGAATAAAAAAATAAAATAAAAAAAGATGAAATTTTAACATTTAATCTTTTGACTTTAAATTACTGTTGGATGTGAATTATTACTTTTTCAACTAAAATAAGTGTGTTTAAAGTGATTTCTGTGCCTGAAATTGGTCAAAAGTGAAGCTTCTGAGTAAGCAAAACTCTGTAAAAATGACAATTTTGGTAACTGTGAGGGTTTAAAAAGTGGTTATTCAACATGAGGCCCGATCCAAATGACATTTTGAATCATTTTTGGTAGAGTCCATAAAATCAATTTTATGATGAAAAACGATGACCCCGGACCAGTCGAACGTACAAAAAATTAAAAATAAATAAAAAAAATTAAAACAATGTAACAAAATTAAAAAAATATAAATAATAATAATTTTAAAAAAATTACAAAAAATAAAAAAAAGATGACATTTTAACATTTAATCTTTTGACTTTAAATTACTGTTGGATGTGAATTATTACTTTTTCAACTAAAATAAGTGTGTTTAAAGTGATTTCTGTGCCTGAAATTGGTCAAAAGTGAAGCTTCTGAGTAAGCAAAACTCTGTAAAAATGACAATTTTGGTAACTGTGAGGTTTTAAAAAGTGGTTATTCAACATGAGGCCCGATCCAAATGACATTTTGAATCATTTTTGGTAGAGTCCATAATATCAATTTTATGATGAAAAACGATGACCCCGGACCAGTCGAACGTACAAAAATAAATAAATAAATAAATAAATAAAATAAAACATTTTACAAAAATTTAACAAAAAAAAAAAATACATTAAATTTAAAAAATAAAATTAAAAAATTTAAAAAAAGATGAAATTTTAACATTTAATCTTTTGACTTTAAATTACTGTTGGATGTGAATTATTACTTTTTCAACTTAAATAAGTGTGTTTAAAGTGATTTATGTGCCTGAAATTGGTCAAAAGTGAAGCTTCTGAGTAAGCAAAACTGGAAAAATGACAATTTTGGTAACTGTGAGGGTTTAAAAAGTGGTTATTAAACATGAGGCCCGATCCAAATGACATTTTGAATCATTTTTGGTAGAGTCCATAAAATCAATTTTATGATGAAAAACGATGACCCCGGACCAGTCGAACGTACAAAAATAAAAATAAAAAAATAAAAAAATAAATAAAAATAAAAAAATAAAACATTTAAAAAAAAATTAACAAAAAAATAAAAAAATTACATTAAAAAAATAAATAAATAAATAAAAAAAAAAAAAAAACAAAACAGATGAAATTTTAACATTTAATCTTTTGACTTTAAATTACTGTTGGATGTGAAATATTACTTTTTCAACTAAAATAAGTGTGTTTAAAGTGATTTTTTGTGCCTGAAATTGGTCAAAAGTGAAGCTAATGAGTAAGCAAAACTCTGTAAAAATGACAATTTTGGTTATTAAACATGAGGCCCGATCCAAATGACATTTTGAATCATTTTTGGTAGAGTCCATAAAATCAATTTTATGATGAAAAACGATGACCCTGGACCAGTCGAACGTACAAAAATATAAAAAAATAAATAAAAATAAAAAAATAAAACATTTTTAAAAAAATTTACAAAAAAATAAAAATAAAATTTAAATTAAATAAATAAATAAATAAATAAAAAAATAAAATAAAAAACAGATGAAATTTTAACATTTAATCTTTTGACTTTAAATTACTGTTGGATGTGAATTATTACTTTTTCAACTAAAATAAGTGTGTTTAAAGTGATTTATGTGCCTGAAATAGGTCAAAAGTGAAGCTTCTGAGTAAGCAAAACTGTAAAAATGACAATTTTGGTAACTGTGAGGGTTTAAAAAGTGGTTATTAAACATGAGGCCCGATCCAAATGACATTTTGAATTATTTTTGGTAGAGTCCATAAAATCAATTTTATGATGAAAAACGATGACCCCGGACCAGTCGAACGTACAAAAATAAAAAAAAAATAATAAAAAAATAAAAATAAAAAAATAAAACATTTTAAAAAAATTAACAAAATTTACAAAAAAATTAAAAAAAATTAAATAAAAATTTTTTTGAAAAAAAATAAATAAAAATAAAATAAAAAAAGATGACATTTTAACATTTAATCTTTTGACTTTAAATTACTGTTGGATGTGAATTATTACTTTTTCAATTAAAATAAGTGTGTTTTAAGTGATTTATGTGCCTGAAATTGGTCAAAAGTGAAGCTTCTGAGTAAGCAAAACTGTAAAAATGACAATTTTGGTAACTGTGAGGGTTTAAAAAGTGGTTATTAAACATGAGGCCCGATCCAAATGACATTTTGAATTATTTTTGGTAGAGTCCATAAAATCAATTTTATGATGAAAAACGATGACCCCGGACCAGTCGAACGTACAAAAATAAAAAAAAAATAATAAAAAAATAAAAATAAAAAAATAAAACATTTAAAAAAAATTAACAAAATTTAAAAAAAAACTTTAAAAAAATTAAATAAATTTTTTTTTGAAAAAATATAAATAAAAATAAAATAAAAAAAGATGAAATTTTAACATTTAATCTTTTGACTTTAAATTACTGTTGGATGTGAATTATTACTTTTTCAATTAAAATAAGTGTGTTTTAAGTGATTTCTGTGCCTGAAATTGGTCAAAAGTGAAGCTTCTGAGTAAGCAAAACTGTAAAAATTACAATTTTGGTAACTGTGAGGGTTTAAAAAGTGGTTATTAATCACGAGGCCCGATCCAAATGACATTTTGAATCATTTTTGGTAGAGTCCATAAAATCAATTTTATGATGAAAAACGATGACCCCGGACCAGTCGAACGTACAAAAAAAAAACATAAATAAATAAATAAAATAAAACATTTTAAAAAAAATTAACAAAAAAAAAATACATTAAATTTAAAAAATAAAATTACAAAATTAAAAAAAAGATGAAATTTTAACATTTAATCTTTGGACTTTAAATTACTGTTGGATGTGAATTATTACTTTTTCAACTAAAATAAGTTTGTTTAAAGTGATTTATGTGCCTGAAATTGGTCAAAAGTGAAGCTTCTGAGTAAGCAAAACTGTAAAAATGACAATTTTGGTAACTGTGAGGGTTTAAAAAGTGGTTATTAAACATGAGGCCCGATCCAAATGACATTTTGAATCATTTTTGGTAGAGTCCATAAAATCAATTTTATGATGAAAAACGATGACCCTGGACCAGTCGAACGTACAAAAATATAAAAAAATAAATAAAAATAAAAAAATAAAACATTTTTAAAAAAATTAACAAAAAAATAAAAATAACATTTAAATTAAATAAATAAATAAATAAATAAAAAAATAAAATAAAAAACAGATGAAATTTTAACATTTAATCTTTTGACTTTAAATTACTGTTGGATGTGAATTATTACTTTTTCAACTAAAATAAGTGTGTTTAAAGTGATTTATGTGCCTGAAATAGGTCAAAAGTGAAGCTTCTGAGTAAGCAAAACTGTAAAAATGACAATTTTGGTAACTGTGAGGGTTTAAAAAGTGGTTATTAAACATGAGGCCCGATCCAAATGACATTTTGAATTATTTTTGGTAGAGTCCATAAAATCAATTTTATGATGAAAAACGATGACCCCGGACCAGTCGAACGTACAAAGAAAAAAACATAAATAAATAAATAAAATAAAACATTTTACAAAAATTTAACAAAAAAAAAATACATTAAATTTAAAAAATTAAATTAAAAAATTAAAAAAAAGATGAAATTTTAACATTTAATCTTTTGACTTTAAATTACTGTTGGATGTGAATTATTACTTTTTCAACTTAAATAAGTGTGTTTTAAGTGATTTCTGTGCCTGAAATTGGTCAAAAGTGAAGCTTCTGAGTAAGCAAAACTGTAAAA
>NC_136067.1:1254466450-1254476450 GCF_964261635.1 Lissotriton helveticus
ATGATGAAAAACGATGACCCCGGACCAGTCGAACGTACAAAAATAAATAAATAAATAAATAAATAAAATAAAACATTTTAAAAAAATTTAACAAAAAAATAAAAAAATAAATAAAATTAAATTTAAAAAAATAAATAAAAAATAAATAAAAAAAGATGAAATTTTAACATTTAATCTTTGGCTTTAAATTACTGTTGGATGTGAATGATTACTTTTTCAACTAAAATAAGTGTGTTTAAAGTGATTTATGTGCCTGAAATAGGTCAAAAGTGAAGCTTCTGAGTAAGCAAAACTGTAAAAATGACAATTTTGGTAACTGTGATGGTTTAAAAAGTGGTTATTAAACATGAGGCCCGATCCAAATGACATTTTGAATTATTTTTGGTAGAGTCCATAAAATCAATTTTATGATGAAAAACGATGACCCCGGACCAGTCGAACGTACAAAGAAAAAAAACATAAATAAATAAATAAAATAAAACATTTTACAAAAATTTAACAAAAAAAAAATACATTAAATTTAAAAAATAAAATTAAAAAATTAAAAAAAAGATGACATTTTAACATTTAATCTTTTGACTTTAAATTACTGTTGGATGTGAATTATTACTTTTTCAACTTAAATAAGTGTGTTTAAAGTGATTTATGTGCCTGAAATTGGTCAAAAGTGAAGCTTCTGAGTAAGCAAAACTGTAAAAATGACAATTTTGGTAACTGTGAGGGTTTAAAAAGTGGTTATTAAACATGAGGCCCGATCCAAATGACATTTTGAATTATTTTTTGTAGAGTCCATAAAATCAATTTTATGATGAAAAACGATGACCCCGGACCAGTCGAACGTACAAAAAAAAAACATAAATAAATAAATAAAATAAAACATTTTTAAAAAATTTAACAAAAAAAAAATACATTAAATTTAAAAAATAAAATTAAAAAATTAAAAAAAAGATGAAATTTTAACATTTAATCTTTTGACTTTAAATTACTGTTGGATGTGAATTATTACTTTTTCAACTAAAATAAGTGTGTTTAAAGTGATTTATGTGCCTGAAATTGGTCAAAAGTGAAGCTTCTGAGTAAGCAAAACTGTAAAAATGACATTTTTGGTAACTGTGAGGGTTTAAAAAGTGGTTATTAAACATGAGGCCCGATCCAAATGACATTTTGAATCATTTTTGGTAGAGTCCATAAAATCAATTTTATGATGAAAAACGATGACCCCGGACCAGTCGAACGTACAAAAATAAATAAATAAATAAATAAATAAAATAAAACATTTAAAAAAAATTTAACAAAAAAATAAAAAAATAAATACAATTAAATTTAAAAAAATAAATAAAAAATAAATAAAAAAAGATGAAATTTTAACATTTAATCTTTGGCTTTAAATTACTGTTGGATGTGAATGATTACTTTTTCAACTAAAATAAGTGTGTTTAAAGTGATTTATGTGCCTGAAATAGGTCAAAAGTGAAGCTTCTGAGTAAGCAAAACTGTAAAAATGACAATTTTGGTAACTGTGATGGTTTAAAAAGTGGTTATTAAACATGAGGCCCGATCCAAATGACATTTTGAATTATTTTTGGTAGAGTCCATAAAATCAATTTTATGATGAAAAACGATGACCCCGGACCAGTCGAACGTACAAAGAAAAAAAACATAAATAAATAAATAAAATAAAACATTTTACAAAAATTTAACAAAAAAAAATACATTAAATTTAAAAAATAAAATTAAAAAATTAAAAAAAAGATGACATTTTAACATTTAATCTTTTGACTTTAAATTACTGTTGGATGTGAATTATTACTTTTTCAACTTAAATAAGTGTGTTTAAAGTGATTTATGTGCCTGAAATTGGTCAAAAGTGAAGCTTCTGAGTAAGCAAAACTGTAAAAATGACAATTTTGGTAACTGTGAGGGTTTAAAAAGTGGTTATTAAACATGAGGCCCGATCCAAATGACATTTTGAATTATTTTTTGTAGAGTCCATAAAATCAATTTTATGATGAAAAACGATGACCCCGGACCAGTCGAACGTACAAAAAAAAAAACATAAATAAATAAATAAAATAAAACATTTTTAAAAAATTTAACAAAAAAAAATACATTAAATTTAAAAAATAAAATTAAAAAATTAAAAAAAGATGAAATTTTAACATTTAATCTTTTGACTTTAAATTACTGTTGGATGTGAATTATTACTTTTTCAACTAAAATAAGTGTGTTTAAAGTGATTTATGTGCCTGAAATTGGTCAAAAGTGAAGCTTCTGAGTAAGCAAAACTGTAAAAATGACAATTTTGGTAACTGTGAGGGTTTAAAAAGTGGTTATTAAACATGAGGCCCGATCCAAATGACATTTTGAATCATTTTTGGTAGAGTCCATAAAATCAATTTTATGATGAAAAACGATGACCCTGGACCAGTCGAACGTACAAAAATATAAAAAAATAAATACAAATAAAAAAATAAAACATTTTTAAAAAAATTAACAAAAAAATAAAAATAAAATTTAAATTAAATAAATAAATAAATAAATAAAAAAATAAAATAAAAAACAGATGAAATTTTAACATTTAATCTTTTGACTTTAAATTACTGTTGGATGTGAATTATTACTTTTTCAACTAAAATAAGTGTGTTTAAAGTCATTTATGTGCCTGAAATTGGTCAAAAGTGAAGCTTCTGAGTAAGCAAAACTGTAAAAATGACAATTTTGGTAACTGTGAGGGTTTAAAAAGTGGTTATTAAACATGAGGCCCGATCCAAATGACATTTTGAATCATTTTTGGTAGAGTCCATAAAATCAATTTTATGATGAAAAACGATGACCCCGGACCAGTCGAACGTACAAAAATAAATAAATAAATAAAATAAAACATTTTAAAAAAATTTAACAAAAAAATAAAAAAATAAATAAAATTAAATTTAAAAAAATACATAAAAAATAAATAAAAAAAGATGAAATTTTAACATTTAATCTTTTGACTTTAAATTACTGTTGGATGTGAATGATTACTTTTTCAACTAAAATAAGTGTGTTTAAAGTGATTTATGTGCCTGAAATAGGTCAAAAGTGAAGCTTCTGAGTAAGCAAAACTGTAAAAATGACAATTTTGGTAACTGTGATGGTTTAAAAAGTGGTTATTAAACATGAGGCCCGATCCAAATGACATTTTGAATTATTTTTGGTAGAGTCCATAAAATCAATTTTATGATGAAAAACGATGACCCCGGACCAGTCGAACGTACAAAGAAAAAAAACATAAATAAATAAATAAAATAAAACATTTTACAAAAATTTAACAAAAAAAAAAAATACATTAAATTTAAAAAATAAAATAAAAAAATTTAAAAAAAGATGAAATTTTAACATTTAATCTTTTGACTTTAAATTACTGTTGGATGTGAATTATTACTTTTTCAACTTAAATAAGTGTGTTTAAAGTGATTTATGTGCCTGAAATTGGTCAAAAGTGAAGCTTCTGAGTAAGCAAAACTGTAAAAATGACAATTTTGTTAACTGTGAGGGTTTAAAAAGTGGTTATTAAACATGAGGCCCGATCCAAATGACATTTTGAATTATTTTTGGTAGAGTCCATAAAATCAATTTTATGATGAAAAACGATGACCCCGGACCAGTCGAACGTACAAAGAAAAAAAACATAAATAAATAAATAAAATAAAACATTTTACAAAAATTTAACAAAAACAAAAAATACATTAAATTTAAAAAATAAAATAAAAAAATTTAAAAAAAGATGAAATTTTAACATTTAATCTTTTGACTTTAAATTACTGTTGGATGTGAATTATTACTTTTTCAATTAAAATAAGTGTGTTTTAAGTGATTTATGTGCCTGAAATTGGTCAAAAGTGAAGCTTCTGAGTAAGCAAAACTGTAAAAATGACAATTTTGGTAACTGTGAGGGTTTAAAAAGTGGTTATTAATCACGAGGCCCGATCCAAATGACATTTTGAATCATTTTTGGTAGAGTCCATAAAATCAATTTTATGATGAAAAACGATGACCCCGGACCAGTCGAACATACAATAATAAAAAAAAAATTAAAAAAAATTATATACATTTAAAAAAATGTAACAAAATTAAACAAATAATATAAATTAATTTAAATTAAAAAAAATTATAAATAAATAAATAAATAAATAAAAAAATAAAATAAAAAAAGATGAAATTTTAACATTTAATCTTTTGACTTTAAATTACTGTTGGATGTGAATTATTACTTTTTCAACTAAAATAAGTGTGTTTAAAGTGATTTCTGTGCCTGAAATTGGTCAAAAGTGAAGCTTCTGAGTAAGCAAAACTCTGTAAAAATGACAATTTTGGTAACTGTGAGGGTTTAAAAAGTGGTTATTCAACATGAGGCCCGATCCAAATGACATTTTGAATCATTTTTGGTAGAGTCCATAAAATCAATTTTATGATGAAAAACGATGACCCCGGACCAGTCGAACGTACAAAAAAAAAACATAAATAAATAAATAAAATAAAACATTTTTAAAAAAATTAACAAAAAAAAATACATTAAATTTAAAAAATAAAATTAAAAAATTTAAAAAAAGATGAAATTTTAACATTTAATCTTTTGACTTTAAATTACTGTTGGATGTGAATTATTACTTTTTCAACTAAAATAAGTTTGTTTAAAGTGATTTATGTGCCTGAAATTGGTCAAAAGTGAAGCTTCTGAGTAAGCAAAACTGTAAAAATGACAATTTTGGTAACTGTGAGGGTTTAAAAAGTGGTTATTAAACATGAGGCCCGATCCAAATGACATTTTGAATCATTTTTGGTAGAGTCCATAAAATCAATTTTATGATGAAAAACGATGACCCTGGACCAGTCGAACGTACAAAAATATAAAAAAATAAATAAAAATAAAAAAATAAAACATTTAAAAAAAAAATAACAAAAAAATAAAAATAAAATTTAAATTAAATAAATAAATAAATAAATACAAAAATAAAATAAAAAACAGATGAAATTTTAACATTTAATCTTTTGACTTTAAATTACTGTTGGATGTGAATTATTATTTTTTCAACTAAAATAAGTGTGTTTAAAGTGATTTCTGTGCCTGAAATTGGTCAAAAGTGAAGCTTCTGAGTAAGCAAAACTGTAAAAATGACAATTTTGGTAACTGTGAGGGTTTAAAAAGTGGTTATTAAACATGAGGCCCGATCCAAATGACATTTTGAATCATTTTTGGTAGAGTCCATAAAATCAATTTTATGATGAAAAACGATGACCCCGGACCAGTCGAACGTACAAAAATAAATGAATAAATAAATAAATAAAATAAAACATTTTAAAAAAATTTAACAAAAAAATAAAAAATAAAAAAAATTAAATTTAAAAAAATAAATAAAAAATAAATAAAAAAAGATGAAATTTTAACATTTAATCTTTTGACTTTAAATTACTGTTGGATGTGAATGATTACTTTTTCAACTAAAACAGGTGTGTTTAAAGTGATTTATGTGACTGAAATAGGTCAAAAGTGAAGCTTCTGAGTAAGCAAAACTGTAAAAATGACAATTTTGGTAACTGTGAGGGTTTAAAAAGTGGTTATTAAACATGAGGCCCGATCCAAATGACATTTTGAATTATTTTTGGTAGAGTCCATAAAATCAATTTTATGATGAAAAACGATGACCCCGGACCAGTCGAACGTACAAAGAAAAAAACATAAATAAATAAATAAAATAAAACATTTTACAAAAATTTAACAAAAAAAAAAAATACATTAAATTTAAAAAATAAAATTAAAAAATTAAAAAAAAGATGAAATTTTAACATTTAATCTTTTGACTTTAAATTACTGTTGGATGTGAAATATTACTTTTTCAACTAAAATAAGTGTGTTTAAAGTGATTTTTTGTGCCTGAAATTGGTCAAAAGTGAAGCTTCTGAGTAAGCAAAACTCTGTAAAAATGACAATTTTGGTAACTGTGAGGGTTTAAAAAGTGGTTATTCAACATGAGGCCCGATCCAAATGACATTTTGAATCATTTTTGGTAGAGTCCATAAAATCAATTTTATGATGAAAAACGATGACCCCGGACCAGTCGAACGTACAAAAAAAAAACATAAATAAATAAATAAAATAAAACATTTTAAAAAAATTTAACAAAAAAAAAAATACATTAAATTTAAAAAATAAAATTAAAAAATTAAAAAAAAGATGACATTTTAACATTTAATCTTTTGACTTTAAATTACTGTTGGATGTGAATTATTACTTTTTCAACTAAAATAAGTGTGTTTAAAGTGATTTATGTGCCTGAAATTGGTCAAAAGTGAAGCTTCTGAGTAAGCAAAACTGTAAAAATGACAATTTTGGTAACTGTGAGGGTTTAAAAAGTGGTTATTAAACATGAGGCCCGATCCAAATGACATTTTGAATCATTTTTGGTAGAGTCCATAAAATCAATTTTATGATGAAAAACGATGACCCTGGACCAGTCGAACGTACAAAAATATAAAAAAATAAATAAAAATAAAAAAATAAAACATTTTTAAAAAAATTTAACAAAAAAATAAAAAAATAAATAAAATTAAATTTAAAAAAATAAATAAAAAATAAATAAAAAAAGATGAAATTTTAACATTTAATCTTTTGACTTTAAATTACTGTTGGATGTGAATGTTTACTTTTTCAACTAAAATAAGTGTGTTTAAAGTGATTTATGTGCCTGAAATAGGTCAAAAGTGAAGCTTCTGAGTAAGCAAAACTGTAAAAATGACAATTTTGGTAACTGTGAGGGTTTAAAAAGTGGTTATTAAACATGAGGCCCGATCCAAATGACATTTTGAATTATTTTTGGTAGAGTCCATAAAATCAATTTTATGATGAAAAACGATGACCCCGGACCAGTCGAACGTACAAAGAAAAAAAACATAAATAAATAAATAAAATAAAACATTTTACAAAAATTTAACAAAAAAAAAATACATTACATTTAAAAAATTAAATTAAAAAATTAAAAAAAAGATGAAATTTTAACATTTAATCTTTTGACTTTAAATTACTGTTGGATGTGAATTATTACTTTTTCAACTTAAATAAGTGTGTTTAAAGTGATTTATGTGCCTGAAATTGGTCAAAAGTGAAGCTTCTGAGTAAGCAAAACTGGAAAAATGACAATTTTGCTAACTGTGAGGGTTTAAAAAGTGGTTATTAAACATGAGGCCCGATCCAAATGACATTTTGAATCATTTTTGGTAGAGTCCATAAAATCAATTTTATGATGAAAAACGATGACCCCGGACCAGTCGAACGTACAAAAAAAAAAATTAAAAAAAATAAAAAAATAAAAAAATAAAAAAATAAAACATTTAAAAAAAAATTAACAAAAAAATAAAAAAATTACATTAAAAAAATAAAAAAATAAATAAAAAAATAAAATAAAAAACAGATGAAATTTTAACATTTAATCTTTTGACTTTAAATTACTGTTGGATGTGAAATATTACTTTTTCAACTAAAATAAGTGTGTTTAAAGTGATTTATGTGCCTGAAATAGGTCAAAAGTGAAGCTTCTGAGTAAGCAAAACTCTGTAAAAATGACAATTTTGGTAACTGTGAGGGTTTAAAAAGTGGTTATTCAACATGAGGCCCGATCCAAATGACATTTAGAATCATTTTTGGTAGAGTCCATAAAATCAATTTTATGATGAAAAACGATGACCCCGGACCAGTCGAACATACAAAAATAAAAAAAAATTAAAAAAATTAAAAAAAACATTTAAAAAAAATTAACATTTAAAAAAAAATAATAATAATAATTTTAAAAAAATTACAAAAAAAAAAAGATGACATTTTAACATTTAATCTTTTGACTTTAAATTACTGTTGGATGTGAAATATTACTTTTTCAACTAAAATAAGTGTGTTTAAAGTGATTTCTGTGCCTGAAATTGGTCAAAAGTGAAGCTTCTGAGTAAGCAAAACTCTGTAAAAATGACAATTTTGGTAACTGTGAGGGTTTAAAAAGTGGTTATTCAACATGAGGACCGATCCAAATGACATTTTGAATCGTTTTTGGTAGAGTCCATAAAATCAATTTTATGATGAAAAACGATGACCCCGGACCAGTCGAACGTACAAAATAAATAAATAAATAAATAAATAAATAAATAAATAAATAAATAAATAAATAAATAAATAAAAAATTAAAAACATTTAAAAAAAATTAACAAAATTAAAAAAAAATGAAAAAAAATTACATTAAAATAAATAAATAAATAAATAAATAAAAAAATAAAATAAAAAAAGATGCAATTTTAACATTTAATCTTTTGACTTTAAATTACTGTTGGATGTGAATTATTACTTTTTCAACTAAAATAAGTGTGTTTAAAGTGATTTATGTGCCTGAAATTGGTCAAAAGTGAAGCTTCTGAGTAAGCAAAACTGTAAAAATGACAATTTTGGTAACTGTGAGGGTTTAAAAAGTGGTTATTAAACATGAGGCCCGATCCAAATGACATTTTGAATCATTTTTGGTAGAGTCTAAAATCAATTTTATGATGAAAAACGATGACCCCGGACCAGTCGAACGTACAAAAAATAAAAAATAAATAAAAAAAATTAAAACAATGTAACAAAATTAAAAAAATATGAATAATAATAATTTTAAAAAAATTTCAAAAAATAAAAAAAAGATGACATTTTAACATTTAATCTTTTGACTTTAAATTACTGTTGGATGTGAATTATTACTTTTTCAACTAAAATAAGTGTGTTTAAAGTGATTTCTGTGCCTGAAATTGGTCAAAAGTGAAGCTTCTGAGTAAGCAAAACTCTGTAAAAATGACAATTTTGGTAACTGTGAGGTTTTAAAAAGTGGTTATTCAACATGAGGCCCGATCCAAATGACATTTTGAATCATTTTTGGTAGAGTCCATAAAATCAATTTTATGATGAAAAACGATGACCCCGGACCAGTCGAACGTACAAAAATAAATAAATAAATGAATAAATAAAATAAAACATTTTACAAAAATTTAACAAAAAAAAATACATTAAATTTAAAAAATAAAATTAAAAAATTAAAAAAAAGATGAAATTTTAACATTTAATCTTTTGACTTTAAATTACTGTTGGATGTGAATTATTACTTTTTCAACTTAAATAAGTGTGTTTAAAGTGATTTATGTGCCTGAAATTGGTCAAAAGTGAAGCTTCTGAGTAAGCAAAACTGGAAAAATGACAATTTTGGTAACTGTGAGGGTTTAAAAAGTGGTTATTAAACATGAGGCCCGATCCAAATGACATTTTGAATCATTTTTGGTAGAGTCCATAAAATCAATTTTATGATGAAAAACGATGACCCCGGACCAGTCGAACGTACAAAAATAAAAAAAAAAAATAAAAAAATAAAAAAATAAAAAAAATAAAACATTAAAAAAAAATTAACAAAAAAATAAAAAAATTACATTAAAAAAATAAATAAATAAATAAAAAAATAAAATAAAAAACAGATGAAATTTTAACATTAATCTTTTGACTTTAAATTACTGTTGGATGTGAAATATTACTTTTTCAACTAAAATAAGTGTGTTTAAAGTGATTTTTTGTGCCTGAAATTGGTCAAAAGTGAAGCTTCTGAGTAAGCAAAACTCTGTAAAAATGACAATTTTGGTAACTGTGAGGGTTTAAAAAGTGGTTATTCAACATGAGGCCCGATCCAAATGACATTTTGAATCATTTTTGGTAGAGTCCATAAAATCAATTTTATGATGAAAAACGATGACCCCGGACCAGTCGAACGTACAAAAAAAAAAACATAAATAAATAAATAAAATAAAACATTTTAAAAAAATTTAACAAAAAAAAAATACATTAAATTTAAAAAATAAAATTAAAAAATTTAAAAAAAGATGAAATTTTAACATTTAATCTTTTGACTTTAAATTACTGTTGGATGTGAATTATTACTTTTTCAACTAAAATAAGTGTGTTTAAAGT
>NC_136067.1:1254483950-1254486450 GCF_964261635.1 Lissotriton helveticus
TGTTTAAAGTGATTTCTGTGCCTGAAATTGGTCAAAAGTGAAGCTTCTGAGGAAGCAAAACTCTGTAAAAATGACAATTTTGGTAACTGTGAGGGATTAAAAAGTGGTTATTCAACATGAGGCCCGATCCAAATGACATTTTGAACCATTTTTGGTAGAGTCCATAAAATCAATTTTATGATGAAAAACGATGACCCCGGACCAGTCGAACGTACAAAAATAAAAAAAATAAAATAAAAAAAATAAAAATAAAAAAATAAAACATTTTAAACAAAATTAACACAAAAAAAAATTAAAAAAAAATTAAATCAAAAAAATTGAAAAAAACAAAAACAAAAAAAAGATGAAATTTTAACATTTAATCTTTTGACTTTAAATTACTGTTGGATGTGAATTATTAATTTTTCAACTGAAATAAGTGTGTTTAAAGTGATTTCTGTGCCTGAAATTGGTCAAAAGTGAAGCTTCTGAGTAGCAAAACTCTGTAAAAATGACAATTTTGGTAACTGTGAGGTTTTAAAAAGTGGTTATTCAACATGAGGCCCGATCCAAATGACATTTTGAATCATTTTTGGTAGAGTCCATAAAATCAATTTTATGATGAAAAACGATGACCCCGGACCAGTCGAACGTACAAAAATAAATAAATAAATAAATAAATAAAATAAAACATTTTAAAAAAATGTAACAAAAAAAAAAAAAATTAAATTTAAAAAATAAAATAAAAAAAAGATGAAATTTTAACATTTAATCTTTTGACTTTAAATTACTGTTGGATGTGAATTATTACTTTTTCAACTAAAATAAGTGTGTTTAAAGTGATTTATGTGCCTGAAATTGGTCAAAAGTGAAGCTTCTGAGTAAGCAAAACTGTAAAAATGAAAATTTTGGTAACTGTGAGGGTTTAAAAAGTGGTTATTAAACATGAGGCCCGATCCAAATGACATTTTGAATCATTTTTGGGAGGGTCTAAAATCAATTTTATGATGAAAAACGATGGCCCCGGACCAGTCGAACGTACAAAAAATAAAATAAAAATAAAAATAAATTAAAAAAATTTAACAAAATTTAACAAAATAAAAAAAAAATAATAATAATTTTTAAAAAATTACAAAAAATAAAAAAAGATTACATTTTAAAATTTAATCTTTTCACTTTAAATTACTGTTGGATGTGAATTATTACTTTTTCAACTAAAATAAGTGTGTTTAAAGTGATTTCTGTGCCTGAAATTGGTCAAAAGTGAAGCTTCTGAGTAAGCAAAACTGTAAATATAACAATTTTGGTAACTTTGAGGGTTTAAAAAGTGGTTATTCAACATGAGGCCCGATCCAAATGACATTTTGAATCATTTTTGGTAGAGTCCATATAATCAATTTTATGATGAAAAACGATGACCCCGGACCAGTCGAACGTACAAAAAAAACCAACATAAATAAATAAATAAAATGAAACATTTTAAAAAAATTTAACAAAAAAAAAAAAACATTAAATTTAAAAAATAAAATAAAAAAAATTAACAAAAAGATGAAATTTTAACATTTAATCTTTTGACTTTAAATTACTGTTGGGTGTGAATTATTACTGTTTCAACTAAAATAAGTGTGTTTAAAGTGATTTCTGTGCCTGAAATTGGTCAAAAGTGAAGCTTCTGAGTAAGCAAAACTTTGTAAAAAATAACAATTTTGGTATCTGTGAGGTTTAAAAAGTGGTTATTCAACATGAGGCCCGATCCAAATGACATTTTGAACCATTTTTGGTAGAGTCCATAAAATCAATTTTATGATGAAAAACGATGACCCCGGACCAGTCGAACGTACAAAAATAAAAAAATAATAAAAAAATAATAACATTTAAAAAAATTAACAAAATTAAAAAAATATATATATATAAAAAAAATTACAAAAAAAAAAAAGATGAAATTTTAACATTTAATCTTTTGACTTTAAATTACTGTTGGATGTGAATTATTACTTTTTCAACTACAATAAGTGTGTTTACAGTGATTTCTGTGCCTGAAATTGGTCAAAAGTGAAGCTTCTGAGTAAGCAAAACTCTGTAAAAATGACAATTTTGGTAACTGTGAGGGTTTAAAAAGTGGTTATTCAACATGAGGCCCGATCCAAATGACATTTTGAATCATTTTTGGTAGAGTCCATAAAATCAATTTTATGATGAAAAACAATGACCCCGGACCAGTCGAACGTACAAAAATAAAAAAAAAATAAAAAAAAAAAAAAAAAAAAAAAACATTTAAAATAAATTGACAAAATTAAAAAAAAAATTTTTTTTAAATTACATTAAAAAATAAATAAATAAATAAATAAATAAAAAAATAAAATAAAAAAAGATTAAATGTGAGGTTTAAAAAGTGGTTATTCAACATGAGGAACGATCCAAATGACATTTTGAACCATTTTTGGTAGAGTCCATAAAATCAATTTAATGATGAAAAATGATGACCCCGGACCAGTCGAACGTACAAAAATAAAAAAAATAA